>NW_027272129.1:657500-682327 GCF_040938485.1 Diadema antillarum | reverse complement strand
ATCAATAGTCTCTGGTTTCTTCACTGGTGTTCTCATTGACAAATTTCCTCATCTAATTTAACTTGTCTATGTCACTCATCACGCTGTCAATATTCCGAACTCCAACATTCAGCCCCATCTTTCTTTTCATACACCCCTAGATAAACCAGGTTGTGGGATTCTCTCTCGCCAACTTTGCTTTTTTTTTAATACAAAGTGTATTCCTAATAATACGGACTGTTCCAAGACAAAGGTAAATCCACTTATTTTGTTGAATGATATCATCAATAATTGACATGAGAAATAATCTAATCTTGTGATGTGCACATTCATGTATTACTTTGTATGAATGACCGCTTTTCATCTACTTGATGTCTCCACCAGGTCTAGAATCTGCTGTTAAAAGAAAAAGAAAAAGAAAAAAAAAGAAAATGAAAGAGACAGACGCGATGCATACAAACTCGTCTCCCTGATTGTGCGTGCTTGTAACAAAAAACAAATAGATTTACCGATGTACGCACATTTCAGTATTTGTTTCGTGTCTATCACATATTTCTATAATCATCTGGCGGTTGCGTCGGTGCATCTTGCCGTTATATACTGTAAATATTTTCATAACGCTTTGGTTCCAAGTAAGCATGACAACCTGAACAAATAAACACGGTACGATGTTTTTCTGACGCTGTTTTAACCATTTTCTCAGACATATTATTTGTTTTCACCGATACTGGAGTAGCTGCCTATCCATTGTGTACAGTCAGTCTTATTTGGATTTGAATTTGAAATTTGAATCATCCAACGACTGTCCAGGACAATTTCGAACAAGGAAATAAAATAAAGTTTCAGCACACTTTCCCTAGGTACCACCCCATTCTATTGTTTATCCTCTCTCCCTCTCTCTCTTTGAAACACTCAGTCCATTCAGCCCCTTCAGCTCTCTTTCCAGCTCTCCTTCTTTTGTCTTTCCTTCCATTCCTTCCTTCATTCCCCCTCTAGCCTTCCTCTTTCCATCGCTCCTTCTGTCTCTCCATCCTTTCATCCCTCCCTCTTCTCCCTCCATCCCTATTACCTCCTAGATTCCTCCACTCTCCATTCATTTCTTACCCTCTCTCCATCTTTTCATTCCTTCTTTCCTCTCCCATCCATTCTCTCCTCCCTCCATTCCCCCTCTCTCCCCCTCTTTCCTTTCCCCATTTATTCCTCCTTCGTCCCGTCCTTCCTCTCACCACCCCTTGCCTCCCTCCATTCTTCCCTGGCTCCTTTCCATTCCCTATAAATCTCTCTCTCCATCCCTCCATCACTTCTTGCCTTCGTCTATTTCTCCCTCTCTCTCTCTACTGCCTTTCCTTTCCTCCTTCATTCATTCCTCTCATCATCCCTTCTTCCGTCAGTCCATCTCTCTCCTCTCTTGCCCTTCCCCTCCCATACATCCATTCATCCCTTCAATCTCTCACCACCCCTTGCCTCCCTTCATTCTTCCCTAGCTCCTTTCCATTCCCTATACCTCCCTCAATCCTTCCATCCCTTCTTTCCACTCCCATCCTCTGTTGCTTCTCTCCATTCCTATCTCTCTCTCTCTCTCTCCTTCCCTTTCCATTTCCTATATATTCCTTTCCTTTCTCCATATCCCCCATCCCAGCTCACTTTCACCATCCTGCTTGCCTTCTTCCATTCCTCGCTATAGTTCCTTTCCATTATCTATTTATTCCTCTCTCCGTCCATCCATCCCTTCCTTTCCCTCGTCATCCCTTCTCGCATCAGTCCTTCTCTCCATCTCCCTTCCTTCCCATACATCCATCCATCCTATCCTCCCTCTCTCAATCCCTCCATCACATCCTTCATTTCACCATCCCATCCTGCCTTCCTCCATTCCTCTTCTCTCCGACCTTTCCATTCCCTATTCATTCATTCCTCTCTCCATACTTCCATCCCTTCTTGCACCCCTCCATTCCTCCCCTCCCTCTATCCTTTCCTTTCCCAATACATCCCTTTCTTCATCCCTCCATCCCTTCTTTCCTCTCCCATCCTTTTTGTCTTCCTCCATTCCTCTTCTCTCTCCTTTCCATTCCCTATTTATTCCTCTCTCCAACCCTTCCCCCTTTCACCATCCCATCTTGCCTTTCTCAATTCCTCTTTCTCTATTCCGTTTCCTTATGCATCTCTCTCTCTCCATCCCTCCATCTCATCCTCCATTTCACCATCCCATCTTGCCTTCCTCCATTCTACCCGACCTTTCCATTCCCTATTCATTCCTCTCTCCATCCCTCCATCCCGTCCTCCATTTCACCATCCCATCTTGCCTTCCTCCATTCTACCCGACCTTTCCATTCCCTATTCATTCCTCTCTCCATCCCTCCATCCCTTCTTTCCTTTCCCATCCTTTCTTGCCTTCTTCCATTCTTCCCTCCCTCTCTTTTCTCTCCTTTCTATTTCATATTTCTTTAGCATTCTGTCCACGACTGTCAATCATATTTCTTTAGCATTTGTTCCAACTTTCAAGAATATTGTCCACCATGTTCTACATTTTATTATGCTTTCTAGCTGGATATCATGTATTACAAGTATTTCATATTGCTATTTTGATGTATTTTCACTGAGAAATATCAAAATAAATTGAAATTGAAATTGAAATATGTATTCCTCTCTCCATCCCTCCATCCCCTCTTGAATCCCTCCATTCACCTTCTCTCTTTCTTCTATTCTCGATATATTTCTCTCTCCATATTCCTCCATTCCTTCCTCCCTCTCATCATCCCCCTTCTCGCCTCACTCCGTTCCTCCTTAGCTTCTTTTCTTTCCCTATTATATTCCTCTTTCCATCCCTCCATTCCTTCCTCATTTCCCCTCTCCATCCCTTCCCCATCTCTTCACCCCTTCCTCATCCCTCTTACCCTTTCAATAGTCTTTAGGGCTTTCGGCGTAACATTTAAAATGCTTATCAACCGATAGAAAATGTTTATAATTTATGGTTCCATACTATCATTCCGCACTGTAAAAACTTGAAAATAAAAAGGTTCAATGTGGATCAATCAGATTTAAATTAGATTAATCAATACTCTTTATCCTAGAAAAAAAAAGTTAACAGAAAGTCAGGATTTGTTATTAAAAAATATTTGAAGTAATAGAAGATATAGTATTTTGCGTAGTTGAGTCCAAGTGCTTTTAGTTTTGAGGTGAGTCTGGTCTATCTAACGCGTCTTTCCCTCATCGGGTCCAAAGATTACATCGAAAGCTCCGAGGAACCTTTGTCACTAGATTAGATTTCTTCAAACCTTCCATCAACCAGTGCCTATACCCCGCTGTAATGACGCTTTATTACAAAGTTATTCGACACATTGTCTCAACCTGCTTTAACAGCATCTTGATTCCATTTCTAATTCAGGTTTAGGTTTGTAGGATGCCTGTATGAGCTTAAAGGTTTGTGAGATGACCAATATTCTAAATAACTTGATGAATACATTGATAAGCCCATCAAAAGATAGAAAATATGTAAAATTTCATAATAATTACACATATCAAATAGTGTGTGCGTCCTGTGGATTCCATGGGATGGGGAGTTGTAATTTCACTGGGGAAAGGAGCTTGACGAAACGACAAAGAGAGTCAGTAAGTTTTCGAATGCATTTATAATCATGCCGTGATGCTTTCCTTCCAGAAATAAATGAGTAAGTCAATCAATCAATCAGTCATTAATCAATCAATCAATCAATCAATCAATCAATCAATCAATCAATCAATCAATCAATCAATCAATTAATCAATCAACAAATAATATAATTTCCCTTCCCTCTGAGGTATACCCACATAATACAAGCATAGTCTTTAGAATGGGTACTTCCATTTTTGTTTTTCGCAGTGTATAAATACGATTGTATGTCTCTTTTTTTGTAATGATCATAATAGACATAAACATGTTGTTATTCCTGGCTGGCTGCGTATATTTTCAACGACACGCATGTTGTACATTTTGTTGAAAATGTGAAAATAAAGTTTGAACTGAATTTGAATTTAATTTAATTCAAAGCTTCGAGGGTTCATTGATAGCCTTCAAGAGTAACCACAGCGATAGTTAAAGGAGATTTGGCATTGATCTTGCAATGGTTTCAACAAAGCGACGTAGGTGTACACATAATTATATTGCGCGCTACATTCAAATAGTCGGAAATAACAAATTGTGTAATATGAATCCTTGAATCTAGAGGTACACTCTGTGCGCGACTGGTATTCATTCATGAAGAAGACCGACCAATCCTCCGGCCACCTTGATAATGATGAAAATGATGCTGAAGATAACGATGATATGATTATGGCGATATTATAGTTATCACCATCATTATATTAAGTGCAGTCCCACTGCACTTCAGATAATAATTGTTGGAATCAAAAAGTGACTGACTCTATACATACGTCGTTGTGATGAACTACAGCTATATTTTCAAAATTCCAAATTTCCTTGACATGTTTTACGTCATCAGGTGTTATTTATGTGGCCATTAACCCAAGAAAGAACAATAATTTATGATCGTGTCAGCTTTGACGAGGGAAGACGATCTGCAGGTTTAATGTCCTATCCGTCCATCTCTTCCTTACAGCTCGTTCGAGGCTTACATGCATACAAATTAACATACGGGTGTTAACATTGTTCAGCCCCTTACTCTTCCGGCAGCATATTTCTTGCTTATCTTTCGGAGAAAAAAATAATATTGTTTGATTTTTTACAGATATCATTTGAATTTGAGCCAGTACTGGTTGGGACACATTATTTTCGATGGGGCTCCGTTTCTTTCTTCTTCTTTTTTCTGTTCTTTTTTATAAAACACAATTCGGAGTATTATGTGTGTTTGATCAGGTTTGCAACAATGTTTTTAACGGATGTGAGGATGTGGAATCATCGAGAACAATAGAAATTAATGTATAACTATCTTTTCCACATCTACCCACATTAAGAGAGATTATACAAGTATATGTCATACATGTACGCATAATCTACATAATCTACATGACAAAGTGTACATTGCTTATTATTTTTTATAATATCATTCGTACATATACTTCATATTGTATTCGACGAACTGTAATATCAGATGAATGAAAGTCAAATTGACAATTTGTACTGCTTTGAATCATGTTTTCTTATATTCTTTAATGGAAATAAATAAACCATTGAATTGAATTGAATTGAATTGAAATTGAATCCTGATTATATGAAAGGCAAGTAATGGATGAAATGCATTTTTCCCCTTTATGTTAACCAATGGTGGCTTATGTTAGGAGATAATGAATGAGACAGAGGCAAACGTAATGTTCGAATAAATCCTCAAAACTGTAAGAAGATGTACTATGCAGCCGGCAATGCATGACATTCATTGATACTAAAATCATGCCTCTACGTCACAGTCTCGAAATAACCCCTTATCTTCTGATGGCGTTGCTAGGCAACCAGCCGAATGGATGCATGTCGGAAGAATTCCTATCACCAGTTCAGACAATGATTTACTGCTCTTCGGGGCATTCATGATGGAAAGTTTATGTTTTATCGCCTAAAACTGTAGTTGGAAACGTTGCTGCTTTAGTAAGTATCAGCGATTTATCTAGGAGAACGTTAAAATATTAATCATCTACCAACGCAAACATGACGAACGTAATGATAAAGCCTTAAATATTTGGAAATTCATAATTGTATAAAGAGAGGCAAATTACTTTCAAGCAATGCAGTATTTTGGAATGTTGCATTCGATTTGTTGATTTATTTTCTTTCATATCTTGGCTTTAACCTCTATACGTTTCTTTTGTTGTTGTTGCTGCTGCTGATAAGAAACCGTTAAAAATGATGGTTAAGTAAGAAGAGTATAACTCATGATGGTATAATGGATCATAATTCATCCTCACAATATTATGCGATCATTACCAGTACTTTCTGTTCGACATTCATTATCATCATCGACATTCCATACAAATTATCAGAGGTTGGTCATCCACCCTTCTTAGTATTGTCATCGACGTGACCAATTTGGAGACTCTGTGACCAACTTACTTTACTGTTACGCCTTTGGAGCTCAGCTACGTCTCTGTCTACAATAATAGTCAGTTTATCTAAGTATCTCTCATTTCTCCTCAACACGTCATTCACACTTCCCCAAGGCCTATTTCCTAGTCATCGTCTTTTGTAGAACGATAAATCCACGACACATTTATCTTCATAATCGGCTTCGTCATAACTTGCAACATCATCACTATTCTAGCCTTTATTAAGGCCTTGTGACTAAGGTTTATATTCCATTTCGCACGTTTTATTCTAATAACGAAGAAAAGGGATGAACGGGCAAAGGAGTGTATAAAGAGTGGCCCCACGGTTTAGCGCTCACCCATTGCCTTTAACCGCTAATTCTCTGACGTGATGTCGAATATAAGCACAAAACACAGGGCTTGACGAAAGGCTATATCAGTAGCAGCAGCATCCCAGATCACCATCATCAACATCATCGTCATCATCATCGTCATCATCATCGTCATCATCATCGTCATCATCATCATCATCATCATCATCATCGTCATTACAATCAACGTACTCCGTACCACTGGCTATATGTTGTTTGGGACTGCAATGAACACACACGTCCGTGCATTTCTCGTCCAGATTTTATTTATTGCGATCATTAAAGCCACAGAGCATTAAAAAATCATCAAATGCATATCATTATCCACCACAGAAATCTTGTCTAGTACATGTACATGCACCCTGATTAAACTGTGGAATGATAGCCGACATAAAAACTGACCGACTGACCAAAATATACACACGCTTTAGACCCGTTGCTATTTCTGTATAATGATGATGGCTTATATACAAGATGCTTATATACCTCGTAGACGGTAACCCGACGAACTATTGGATCTTAAAACTGTGGCCTCAAATCCACATTTTCAAGAATGCCATTCTGACTCATACTTTCGAACAATTGCAATGTACATGGACATCTTCTCAAGGCGCACTAGATTAACATTATTCAATCAACTCCATCACAGTGTGCGGCATTGCCACTTTATGGCACAATTCACATGATAAAACAAATATGAAACTATAAGACAATGCATTCACATATTTCAATACATTACAATATATTACACAATATACAATACTACAATATTATACAACGCATTATATACGATATCAAATCAAATAAGTAAGTAAAAAAGAACTGTGTTATTAACAAGGAATGGATTTGCTAGATAAAGCAGCCCGCTGCAACCATCGACACACAAAACTGCGTTTCTCATAACTAAGCTCGCGTTGTAAGTTCGCAATAAAATCATGTGGCGTTCATAAACCGTTATTCCCTAAACTTTTAGTGATTTCTTTAAAAAAAAAGAAGAACACACTCTCACACACCCACACACAAACGCTAATGGAAGACCTTTGCAAATACATTAGCAAAAAAAAAAGCAATGACAAGAAATATATTGTCTTCTATACAAATTTAGAAATTTAGATACACTTTTAACAGGCGAGAACAGGAGTCTTTAAAAAAAAGAGAAAAGCTATCCGATTTCAACATTTTTCACCGTTTCAAAATTGTGTCTATTTGACAGTCAAAGAAGTGAAATACTCTACAATTGACACATTAATTACCGATCATAAATCAGGCCATGTGTAGTCCTCCATAACTGACTTCACCTGTCTTAGTGAAAACGAAAAGGAAACAATGAAGAAATTTCAAGTATAGGATGGAGTCAAATTTGTCAGTTGCTAGACAACAGCGTCAGCAAATTTATATCACTTATTTTCCGATATCACATTTCAATAAAATGCATACGTTTCTTCATTTCATGGTTGTAGTTGTTTCATGATTAATTGGCGGACAAGCAAAGACATCACACAGCATCCACGGAAATTGTTCTATCAGAGTTTTAAAATGCTTACACAACGGTTTGAGTTGAGTTTCAGAACCTAAAGCATGGAACTACAGTTCCATGTCTCTAAGTTTCTTTCTTCTTCTTCTTTTAAGAGTTCACTGCTTGGTTATAAGTTTGTCATAATTCACCATAGTGCAAACAGAAAGGTTTGTCATGATATCCACTTCTTCCACCAAAGGTCATATGGTGCGGAGATCCGGTTGGGAGTTCTGTCTATTTTTTCTGTAGGTGTCATGTAACACGTAAAACCGGTTGATACAAACCCCAAACCCGATATATTATCATTCGCCACATGGCACTGTCCAAAATGGAGTCACTATACAGTGCCCGTAAGAAAGAATGGACACTATTGATATCTTCTTGTCTGTTTCAAAAAGAAAACAAAAAGAAAAAGTGGTGAAAATATACAGTGAGAGGTGAGGTGTTAAGATTGTAGATACTTGTGTGTGTCCGTATCTAGACCAAAATATTTGTGTGTGCGTGTGTGTGTTGCGTTGTGTGTGTGTGATTTTGAATTACCATACAATATTAATATTCACCAGCAAACCACGTACTTGAGAGTACATGAATTGTGTTTGATTATCTAGAGTGTTTTCCATTGTGATTGTTTAAAATGGTCAAGAAGACTGACAACTGATCACTGTGACTGTGATACACAAAATGTAACTTTAATAACAATACATACATTTATTTAAAGAAGTATTTTCGTCAATTTAGCTTTACAAATGAGCTTATATTATGTTCAAACTCGCGCCAGTACTGATTTGTACAAACATGATAAAAACCTTTGGTCCATTTTGATATTTTTTTTAGCCATTTACATACTCAGCAAATTTACAAGTAGCGGCAAGATTTTTTGAAGAGAGTGTGGACGTCACTCCTGCCTCAGTAGACGTCTTACCAGACGACAGTTGCTTAAATCTCCCGCGGGGTGACTGTTCTGATTATCATGGTGCATTGTGCTTACTAGTTGTTGATAGGCTACTTCTATATACCATGAAGCTGTAGTACATTAACCCCATGGTCATACCGTCTGCCGACTCACACTCACCTAGGGCGTACCACGAGCTGTCTGCATCGTTCGCCCGTTTTATGGTGCTGAGATACCGTGTTACCACCCTGCTCTTTGAGACGAAGTGAAATGGTGTCTCTTACTCAGCTGAGAAGTGACCCCCTCACACAGAGGGCTTCCATCTCTTTACTGTCCTAAAATAAGGGACAGTATGTTTTGCATCTCATACCACAGATTACATTAAACATTGCTCAGCTAGACTTGGGACTCGAACCCGAGCTATTTGACTGCGCTGCCGTTTGAGCCAAATCACCATCCGGGATGAGGTGTGTGGGTGGTTGGTGAGATTTATTAGCATACCGGAGATCACCAAATTGGCAACTCCCATCAGTTTGTCCATTCAGTGGGGACTTCAAAGGATATTTGGCTAGAAGGCATCGGATTATCATTCGAAAATGAAACCGTGGGCGAAAAGTGATGTTTTCCGTTGATGCTGTATACGGCTACCGATATAGTTTCCCTCTTCTAGCCAGGATGTGTCGGAGACATAGCTCTGGTGTCGCCGAATCTAGGGGGAAAACCAACGATTTATGCCTCCATTATCCGTTATGGGACTTTCATTACTACATGCGCTCCACCATGAAACACGGGAGAGATCCTGATGAGAGAAATGTATGCCTCTCCTGGTGCTTCCCGCTCAAATCTCTCATTCATGACTCGCTCCCGGCTGTCTGCCGGTGTTCCTTACCGCCAGTCACCCTGTCCAAGATGCGCGTTCCAAAACTCCTCATACCATCTGCGCAATGTCCGCTAGCTTCCGAGAGAGCTTTGCGATAGCTCTGAGTGTATTCTTTTCTCGCCGCGCGCGCCTTTCGATTCATGAATGTGTAAATGAGAGGGTCGAGGAGGGAGTTGAGGTAAGCGATCCACATCGTTAAAGACTCGGCAAGGTGACTGAGTTTGATGTCTAAAAAGCAGGCATGGACGATGTTGTATGGAGTCCAACAGAGAACTGTTGTCAAAACGAGCAAGACACCTGTGAATAAAAAATACGAAAGGAAATAAACAAAGTGTCTCATCAGTTGTCTTTTTGACCTCGTCTTTCAAGTTAACTGGTACTGAGGCTTCTTGGTCAAGAAATTGAATATTACGGTTGGGATTTATGCGGGAGTGATACTTGTTAGATATTAATACAGACACTATATCATACAAGGAGTTAGAGACAGCCTTGGCTTACAAGAAATGTGGTCGAATGAGTCAGTTAAATGTTGATGACAGATAATTATAATAGCTTGCACAACAGAAATATCTGCCGAAAATAACAATTTAGACGTAACTGGCACGGAGCAGTAGCTAAAATCTTATGTTTCATAAATAAAGCTGACAGAGTTTTGATATTAAATGATAATGAGGTTTGAAGATTGTACGTTCATTATGAACTGAACCAACCTGTCAAAGCAACCTGCTTGTCAAGACCGAGTTTCTGCTTCTTGATCAGCCGTCGTTTCTCCCTTCTCTTCCGTTTCCTCTCAGCGGGGTCTTCAATGGTCGTGGTCTGGATGTCACGCTGACCACCACAAATCTCCATGTTATTGGGCTCTTCAACCTTGGACTTCACGCTAGGTTGCTTCCTGAGACTGGATCTCTCCTTACGATCCATGTGGATGGATGGGTTCTGACCGTCTGAGTAGAGCTCTCCGGCTGGTGAGATGCCTTGGTCTGTCTTTGGTGACTCTGTGCTGCCACCATTTTGCGCTCCGCGGTAGATGGGATTCATCCTGAACGATACACGGCGGTGTTCTTCTTGAGAATACACCCCGGAGCTGGAACCGTTGGAAGGACGGTCAAAACGGTTGATGTTACGGTTCTGTCTGTCCTGCAGCACCCGTCTCAATCTCGACTTTGTTTCCACATCGGAAGCTGATTCCGATGTGTCTTCCCGACTCTTTTCACCGGATGTCCCTCCTTCTCCATCGGAGAATCCCGGGTTCTTCGCCCCCTGCTCGTAGGCTCGCAGGTTTCTGTCCTGTTTGCGTATGACACGGAAGACACATCCATAGCAGAAGGCCATGACTGGAACCGTTACGGCGTAAATGTAAATGAACCAAATAATGTAATAGGCACAGTTTTGCCATGCCGGGGAACAATGGTGAGTCGCACGGGTGTATACAAACTTGGAGAGGATTTCGGCCGTGGGGAAAGTGGCGAAGAGGACAGATATGACCCAGTTGATGACGAGCAAGCAGACGACGCGTCGTCTGGTTGGCGGGAATCGCTTCGACCACACGACGGTCACATAACGGTCGATCGCGATACACATGGTTGAGGTGAAGTTTCCGACGGTGAATGTCATAGCAAAAAAGCCATTGAGCTACAAATATGATACATTAGAGAGAATGAAAGAGAAAAACAATTAAACTCCTTTATGGCAACTGGAAGTTATAACAAAAGCAATAGTCATTGTTTTATGATTTTAACAAGCGAAATCGAGAGAAAAAAAAAACCCGAAATAACATTTTTATGACAATATGATAAGTTACAATTTCTCTTCGGCGACACGCTGTCGACAGTGTGTAATAAACATGTCATGGTCATTCTATGTATTCTTTATGTAAATAATCATTGAGAGGATCCCAAATCATTTCGACGTTAATTCAGTGGTATAGACACGACGGCTCGTATTGAGAAGCCTCACTCTAGCTTGCATTTCCTTTAGAAGAAATCAGGCTGTGATTACGACAAGAATTTACTTTGTTCAGTCATATACACAGACTAGAGAGACAATATTATGATAAGCAGAGAATGGGCAAATTCCAGTTGGCCTATGTAATATCGCCATAACTTGCCAACTTTCGAGAGAGAGGTCGTGAAACTTTGTCTCAAAGGAGAAAAGTGTGTCAATGTTCGGTCAAAAGGTAAGTCATTGTCTCACAATCTAAACAAAAACAAAAGATAATGAACAAACAAACAATCGCGTGTCTTGGTCTACTTACACTTCCTTAGTCATAACTCGGCCAATATTCTCATTTTACATATACAAATCATAGATGTTATTTGAGAAAGCAGTGCAGCAGTATCAATTGTTCGGGATATCCACATCAAACAGTTCAATACTGACTCATGATATTGAAAATATTGCTAAAATCTCGTATGAATGTCAACAGAAGTCCTGACACACTTTTAACACGCATGTTGTGAGGGCTTTTGCGTACTGGACAGTATCTCCTTGTTAATAGTAATCAAATTCTCAGTGAGACATTCTAACATTAACAGGTAGTCACGTGACTTTTTCTTCATTCAAGCGTGATGCGTGGGGATCTTATTCTTTTTTTATGTGATTGCTTTTGACATTCACCCAGGCTTTCCTAACGTTACAACTTTTTATTACATGTAATTGGCAACATTTTGGTAGTGATATTAAAAAAAACAGTGCGATTACGGCAATTCAGATACACAAAGAGCGAAATCCTTAAGAAATGTTAATCTCATCGAACTAACCCGACAGAGAGGGTAGCTGTTTTTCAATGACCAGCCGTCGTCGAAGAACGATCCGACTGAGAACGTCATACTGAGCAGCGTCACACCGAGGTCAATGATGTTGAGATTGAGGATCAGGAGGTTGTGGTGGTTGCGTCGAAGGGCCTTCGTCTTCAAGATCGTCGTTATTGCGACGACGTTGGCGAAGAAGGCACCGACCATTACGAAAATGTAGATAATTGCTTCGAAAATCTCGACGTGGTATTCATCGTTAGACTCCTCCGTGGTGTTGGTCGACATTACGTCGGTGGTCCACGTCGGGGTGGTCGCTGATCCAGACTGCATTGTTGTCATGTTGTCTTTGTCTGCATAACTGAGATAAATACAACAAGAGACTGATCTCTAGTAAACTGACAAAGCGGGAAACAAATTGTGCCGTTTTTAGGCGGAAATCATAGTTTGTTTACTTTCACTTTCGTTCTCAGTGCTAACAAACATCATTGATAAACATCATTGAATCTCCTTAAATTTATGGATGATTGATACAGTCAAGAGACAGTTTTCTTAGGTTTCTATGGTGATTATCAAGTAGGCTTATAAACGCTACATGCATCGAACAAGCAATAGTTTTCTTTAACTGGACTTTAAAAAAAACCCACAAACTTGATTCATAAGAGACACAGACATTAAGAACAAAATAATTTGAAGACATACAATATAGGGTGCGAAATAAAGGAGCAAAAAAGTAAAGAAATTTCCATTTAGTTTTGTCTTCTTTATCCAGAACTTTGCGAACCTATATACGGCTTTCCTGAAGAGATTTTCATCTTTTATGCTGGTTTTGTTTTTGTTTTGTTTTTCAACAACAAAAAAGAGAAAAGGATCCCCACTTCACTGATGCAAGCGTACATTAATTCATAAATTTCTTAATTCGTCATCTCTGGAGTGACCCATAGGTCTTGTCTACTCGCGACGAACCCCTTTTTTCACTCATAAAATTGCAGATGGTCAATCCATTATGACAACAATTGTGTGTATCTATATACATAGTATGATGATTAAAGAGGAACAAATGATGTTATTTTTCTTTTGCCTCTTCAGCTGTGTTTGCGTTAGTTTATATCGCGTGGATGAGATCATAGTGATCTGTTTAGAATATCTTGAAAGATCAACAACGTAAACAGCGTCCATGTTCTTCAGGAAGTTGTTGAAACAGAACAGACATATACAGGAAAACATCAAACAAAGAATACACGAAGAAAGCGAATCGAAGCAAAGTTTAGGTCCTGATGATAAAGAGAGAGAGAGAAGGGGGGATACAGGAAGAGAGATGAAGGTGCTGGACTGAAATAGCTGAGATGCTGTCGAGTGAATTAGGTCTGTTTATAATCACAACAATTCAAATGAAGCAAGTATCTAGACGAATGACATGATATTCTTGGCAGAGGAGATGAAAGTTATTATGATATCGAGTCAACGAACTCCAGTGATCTATCAAGTGATTTACAAGGAGAAAGAATTGTATACTTACAAGAACTCGCGAAACAATGACGGCAAAATCATTCAATCGAGGGGAATAAATAACACCGACTTTGTTACCACGTTAGGAACTCTGACATATTATGAACATGACTACAAGACACATCAGCTTTTATATCGTACAAGTGGCTTCTCGTATCACCCTTGAAAACAACAACAACAACGGCATTATATGATACCAACAAGCCCAACAGGTAGGAACCCAAAACCCCACTGCAGTAACAATGACGACATTTCTAAATCTAATTATGTCGACGATTTCGGGGAACGGTGTTACACAGAATCTGTTCCAGGCTTTTATAAAGATGTAAAAGATAAATTTCTTACTTTGTGTTTATGAATCTTTCACAGAGGCATCTTTTGCATGTCACCTGCATTCAACCCGACACAGCAGTTCACACTCGATAGTGAATAAAACAAGTATGGTAATATGTTGTGAAATAAGAGATAAGAAAGAGTGTCCTGCTATGGATAGCGTTTAGTGGTCAAAGAAGGGACAATTTTACTGGCGTCTGATACTAGGCTACAAAATTGACCCTTTCGCTTCCGGGCTGCTGGTTGTGTGACCATTAAGGACGGCTTGAATTTCCGTACTGCCCGGTGGAAAAGGAGCGTCTGCATGACGGACACCATTGGGGAAATCCCCTAATATGAGTGGAAGTGATGACATCATCGAAGGATAGAAAGAGGAGCTGGTGAAAGTTTGGTTTTGAAACACAAAGTTGAGAGAAAGTCAAGGTTAATTAGAAGGAAACAATGTCACGTTCGTGACAAACATACCACATCATACTCTACTGAACAACAGTGTCACTAGACCCAAGGTCACCTAATTCCTATCTACGGGGAAGTCAGGGAAGTGATGTGGTCCAATTATTTGTCAGTACCTTTATCTTGTACTTTAGTAAGTTCACAGACACTCGTATTATTAAATCTTCCATTCATTAATGTATTCATTCTTGCGTATTCATCAATAAAACCATTTATTCAGCATTATAATACGACTGTACATGTTCGTGTTACTGAAATCATATGCCAAACTTTGCAGTGTAACAATTACAGAAGAAGTAACTGTTGTTTCTGGCATCATGTTTACAAACACGTATCTCACCTATACTGTTAACTCTAAAGAATATCTTCATATAAGTAGTAGGAATAATAGTCCTACTATAATATATATAGTCCTTATGATATAAGTAGTGGAAGAATCTTAAAAAGTAGATCTCCGTTAAGCATTTTATCTACTTACTGCAATCCTGAAATTGAATTACAAAGTTTGCCATGAAATTTAAAATGAAATTAAATGCTAAATATGGACAAGTTTAAATTGTATATGGTCAACAAGCTTCATTCGTTACAATCCAACCAAATCAATTTCACCTTTAGAGTAATTTCTGTCAAATGCATGTAGCAAAAAGGAGAAAAATATCAGTGAAAGTTTGAGCGAAATCGGATGAAAGGGTATGACCAGTCGAAGATTGGATTTGTGTGGAAACTTAATAAATGAAATGAAATAAAATGAAATGAAGATTGTAATTCGCTTACTTTAATGGGGTAATTTTAGAACAGTAAAAAGTTGTTAATTTTTGCAAAACGGTTTTTGAACAGTTGATATGATTACGTAGATGAGTGAGCTGATGACGTCATCAACTCAAAGTTTTCTATTGATCTTGTACAAAGAAAAATTGTTGCTGTTGTCGTTATGTTTTGTGTGGCCGATTGTATATCTTCCTTTCTGGTCAATTTTCCTGGCATACCTAGCCCTATAATGTCTGTGCCATAAATGTGATAATTATGATATATAGTTTATATGTTTGCATTCTAAAAGCATAGTAAGTATTGTTTATAGTACCAGCATCATATATCAATGAGTAAATGTACAATAGTAAATAGAAGAATTTAAAATTAATATGTTTTATTGGTATAACAAATTGGTGTTGTTGTTTTGTTCCAGTGTTCCACGTCTTACAAGCTTGGCTTTTTAGTGGAACACTGTTTTCCATCGTTATGATTATTTACTATTTTTGTTGCCATGGTAAAATGCATTGTTTCTTTTTATGACATCATTCGTACATATAAAAAATGACTTTATCAGACGAATGAAAGACAAATTGAAAAATTGTACCACTTTGGATCATGTTCCCTTTTTTATGATGGAAATAAATAAACTATTGAATTGAAAAAAAAAATGAAAATTCAGCGTTCCTGCTAGAAAATTGCAAAACATAACATCATGTTATTCCTGATTAGATATCTTCCAAATAGTGAACGGTCAGATAAATATCAGAATTTCAGACTGGTCGTTTGAACGAACAACTGCAGATTATACAGTTTTATGTTTTGACTGAATGGCAGGTCCTGAGGGGATGACATCATAATTTTTGCGTATACACATTGATTGTTCAATAACCGTTTTGTGAATGCTTCACAATTTCAATTTTCATCCGATCTTGATCAAAATTTCTTCGTTGCGCATGCTTAGAAAAAATAAACTCTCTTTTCAGTCGAACTTTCAACTGGTCTGAATCTGAAATAGTCCTCTTTATCACAGACTTCAGAACAGAAGTCAATCACATATAAACCGTATGGCTCGTCTATAGGTGTAACTGTTAAGCCGCTCACAGGAGAGATAAACACGGATTATGAACACATAAAGCGTGATGTGCTGGTAGCTGGAAAGTATCACAGGCGTATAACAATGTATATCATGTATCACGAATTTGATACTCCTTTCACCGCCCAGGCTGTATAATTCATGTGTGAACTCATGTAACCCGTATCGATTAGCACTTATTCTGACTGTTGACACGATTACAGGCTACGTTTATATACAAATGAGGAGAACTCATAGCCGTTAAAGGGGAAATAACTGTTGATTTATTGAAGGCAGAAATATCGGTGAAAGCACATTTTAATTGAAGTTTGAGTAAGATCAAGCAATCCGTGCAAGAGTCATTATTTGTCAAAATTTCAGTTTATTCCATGTGCCGTCGTATCGCCCGATATGAAGGCCACAACGGTTCGTGACGTCAAAGTAGCGGAACGATACAAAGAAAATACAGAGGGAGCCAACATGAATTTTATATTTTTCGAGCATAATGAAAGGGTACATGACTTATCTCCTTCAAAAGACATGGGTAATGATATTCCCCTTAACATATCAAATATTAATAACATGTCGAGGGAATGTATTTTTGATAGGAATGACAAACAAATGTATATATTATTTTGTTTTATATAGTATATAACCATAGCCATTTGGGGGGGGGGGGGCATTTTCCCCCTCAAACGGAAATACGTTCGGCCATCCATAGCAGCTTAAAAAGTGTACAGAAGTATAGTAATAGCAGTAGCATTTCAATATTTTCAGCTCAATTCCATTGAAATCAAATTCTATTTCCAATGTCGTAATATGATTCTCTTTCATATGATATAACTCTCTCTCTCTCTTTCCTTTCTTCCTTTGATTTTGTTTTTGCCCTAGTCCTTCCAATCGTATCTCCGTCAGTTTAGTCATGCAATATTGTTGTGTTTCTGCTGTTTTGTTCCATTCTGTCTTAATTATTTTAGTGTTAAGTATTTGTAATTACAGGAAGTATTTTTAAAGAAACACTTGAGTGGTTCACAAAGTACAAGCATGCTTTTTAGTAGACCTCTCAGTTCTCTTTCACTCCCTCCTAACATAACTTAGTATTTTGCAGGTATGTATGTAAATCTCTATTTCTTAATTTTCGTTTTGCACATTCCACTGTATATATGCTTATGATATAATACCTGATTTATTCTGTGCTATGTTTTGTTGGAAGAAAAATGAGAATGAAAATAAATGAACTGAACTGAACTAAATTTTTGTTTCGATGCAATTTCAAGGAAAACAATTACACAACATAAAACACGTATAAGCATGCATGTAGAAACTAATTGTTTAAAACAATTGTATAATTGGAAAATAGAATATCACGTAAAAGACAGGCATGAAGAAATCTAGGCCACTCAATAAATTGAACTTACAGTAGAAACAAAAAAGTAAAGGAACAGAAACACACACACATACACACACACACAGGCACAGAGACATGCGGATAAAACAAAGACTTAGACAGGACAAACAACAAGAGACAATGATAGGAAAGGGCAGTTAGACGGAGAAGGAAGAAACGAAAGAAGGAAGGAAGGAAGGACGAAAAGAAGGAAGGAGAGTGGGAAGGACTATTGGACAGGAAGCAGAGGTCCGCAGCCCAGCTATTGCCAGACATTATCTATTGACATGGGCATGGTAATCTACTTCCAAGAAATTATGCAAATAAGTTAAAAAAATAAAACAAAATATAATTCAAATATTATGTAAAAACAAAACAAAATTGTCTTTAATTTTTGTTTGAGTACAGCAAGACAGCAAGACTTGATGCATTTCTTAGATCATCACATAATTGATTGCAAAAGCCTGGTCTTGTATTAACAGAATCCAATGTATTCTGGACGAAGATGGTGCGGAGTAAAGGTAAATGAAATACTCGCTGGATTGTCTTGTAGGGTACTTATATGAACGCTGACATTTCTACAAAATACATCGTCAAATACTTTTGGCAACTTATTTTTTCTGAAATTATAAATGATTTGTCCTATAATTGATATAAATGTAAGTCTTTCAACTTTAAGATTTTGCTTTTAAGAAACAATTCATCAGTGTGACTACTGGTTGTAAATGTCATATAATTATCAAAGCCTTTTTTTGTAATTAATACAATTATTCAATCGAATATTGATGGATATTTTCCCAAGCGTAGAAGAAGCAGCAGCAGAAAAAGAAAAGAACAAGGAGAAGAACAAGAAGAACAAGATGGGAAAGTTTTTACATTCGAACTTCATTCCACGTTCTGCCAAATTCTACTTCCTTGATATTAAGAATTTTATCTTTAAACCCTGCTGAGAACTGCATTCCTCTGATCTAATTGGTCTCGTCTTCACTCCGCGTTTTAGTTTTGATATTCAACTTTGTAATTGACAACCAAACCTCTCGAAAGAACTCTGGTTTTCAAAACAAAGAAGTACAGTGGAAGGTCGATCTGAAATGGGATTGCAGAAGTGCAATGACCCTTGGTTGTCCATACAGAAATCAAGAATCGTCGTCCATAGGAGGAGGAAATTGTTGAAGTTGGCAGTATTTTGATTTGACGAGAGCTACATGTCACATGACTTGGTGCCTGGGTGTTAGGTGATAATACTATAACTCTGGTCCACCCATAAGGAAATGAAAACTTTATACATTCTATTCTGAATGATACGATATAAACATATGATTACATACAATTATCCAACTCCAAGGATGAATACAAAATGTAGCACAAACAAGTAAAGACCGTATAACAGGCGATGATGGCTAAATGCTATTAACAAAATTACGTCATTACAATTAAAAATGTACATATCTCCATATCTAATTTTAGTGGGCTAAATAGTAGAAAAACATCTGGCTAAAAACTAGTAGGAAAAGATCCCAACACTCAGAGACAGATACTTGAGGGCATTTGTATTTCAAGGTGTTAGCTTTCAAATGGTTCTGGCTTCGGTAAGTGTTCTGTGTGCAATCTTTACTTTTTTTGCCCATGGCATCATTATCTGTACGTGGATGATATATTGAGTCTATTCTGAAAAGTACAAGTGTTTAGATCCCAGGTATCCTTGGTGATAACGTACATCGTTCGAGCTTCGGCCGATAAGTCACAACGTATAAATTTGTGCAAGGTTGCCAAGATAGGTGCGCGCTACGAGCCCGACACCCACGAGTCATACAGCCTACGAGTCGACACAAAGGCAAATAAGGCTCGTGAACCCGACACTAGGCAAAAAAAAAAAAAAAAATAGTTTGACACTCAGCATAAAAAACCCATCAGACCGACATTACATGACGGGCTTTATCTCGCGGACTTTTTTTTAATCTATACACTGTACTTGGAATCATATGGGACTTATTTGCCTAGTGTCGAGGTCGTGGGACCTGGGATTCGTGGATGTCTTGCTCGTAGGATGCCCCACCAAGACATGTTTGCTATAGATAATTTCGTCGAACCGTTTGCCGAAGCATTAGTGTTGCTCCCAAACCTTACAAAACTCGGGTAATGTTCGTTATTCCGATCAGGGTTTGTTAATGGGGAGCACGTAGGATTCTTATACGTACACGCATGTGTGATTTTTTTTTTCTGTGCATGCCTTTGAATTGCCTCTTATCATAATTCTATCTATGTCATGCATGGCTCATCCTGATGATGATGTAGAAGAGGAAGGAAGGGTGGCAGACGGAGTAGGAAGAGAGAAAAAAAAAAGCATATTTTTTTCATCAATAACACCATTTACAGATTACGATTGCATTCCAATTCCAATTCAAATAAAATCAAAATCAAATCAAATCAAATCAATTCGTCAATAAGTATATGTATCGTGTGTGTTTGCGTGAGTTATATACACTTCTGTGCGTGTGTGTGTTTTTATCAAATTCTCATTACGTAATAGCCTACCTTTAAAAATAATACATCAAGGTATTTTGTCACTATAGGAGGTCTATGCCATTTTTTTGTTATTAAAAACTTCGTTTCATTTTCGATGAACGAACTTCCCGAATAACAAACCCTGTTCTTTTTCGGATTTGCAAATCTTATTTCATTTTTGGATTAACGAACCCTCGGAATAACGTACCTTTATTCATTTTTGGATTAACAAACCTTCCGAATAACGAACCTTATTTAATTTTCGGATTAACGAACCCTCGGAATAACATGCCTTTAGTCATTTTTGGATTAACGAATCTTCCGAATAACGAACTTTTTTTTCATTTTCGGATTAACGAACTTTCGAAATAACGAACCTTGCTTTACTTTCAGAATCCTCTTAATAACGTACCAAATATTTTCGGATTAACGAACCTCCAAAATAACGAACTGTAACCGAAAACCTAACCCCGAGAGATCGCCGTGGAGCTAGTTCAACTAGAAACTAGCGATCGATGATGCACAATTGTTGACTTTGGCAATTACACGTCCGACAAACTTTCATCAATTAATATTAATGACAATATAAGACAGAAAACGACAGCTATGGAAATAATAACAAACGAAACTTTTGTGTCGAATAGTTTGTAAGCAATGTTACACTTCAAATGACGTAAATATTCGAAAATTCGTAATCTAAAAGAATATATCACTGTGAACTTGGCTCCTTTAAAGGAGGCAGATGATAAGCCCAGATGAAAAGTGAGGTAGTCTTCTACAATGCCTTACCTCAGGGGATCAAGATAGTGCGAAAGTAATAAGCTCATCGAATATTATTTATGAACACTTGACACTTGCTGAGGAGTAATTATTTCTCTTGGGTGGGGATGACTCATTAAAAGAAAAACATAAACAGACACATCATTGTGAAGAATGGTGGTACGAAGACAGGATTAGAAGGGGGCAGAGGACCAAAGAAGGAAGAGGAAAAGGAGGAGATGGAGGGGGGGGGGATGAAGAGGACGAATAAAGGAGAAGAAAGAAAGAAACCGGTAATAAAGAAGAAGATACCGATATATGACAAAGTACCAAAAAAAAAAAACAATTAAAAAGAGAGACAGGAAAAAATGACTGACAAATTGGAAAGGGAAACAGAAAATTTGATGTTCCAAGAGGGATATTCTCTGAAATAAATATAAAGCATGTAGAAATGAAAATGTCAACAAATATGAATATAAGACTGATAAACGCCCGGAAATAAATTATTGGTGACTCACAGTATTGACGAACGAAGTAGATTAATGCTGGAGATTCTGCCTGTCCTTGATCTTTTTCAGATCCAAAATACTGGTTTATTATGCACCACTTGTAAATATGCTCAAATTATCGAGGCTCTATCATCGCACGATGTTGACTGAAGGACATTCGGTGGGTGCTTAAGTTAAAAGGGCTGTCGAGTCTCAAGTTGTCCTGTGGCGAACCAATCAGAGAGCGGCCACTCACAAGCGTCCATGACAAAGTAACGTTCGATTCAATGCGCATGCGCGGAGCATGCACTTTAAACCTTTTCGTCTAACCTCTTCAAATCACCAATGACGTTAACAAAAAGGATTAATTCGAGGCAAATGGACAAGTAGATGGGTCATGTGACATCATGAAACTTTCCACTTGAATGAATTGGCGGTTCAAAAGGACGCCCTATTCAACGTCCGAACAGAAAATGTTCCCACCATGTACGTACGTGCATTGACCTACCACTAGAGGAACGCGTTCTAGCTGCGTGTGCTAGCTGAGACGCCAATATGCTTCTTTTGCCAAGACAAACAAATGGAAAGCGAGAGTGCGATGTACTTCGAACCAACAATCTTGCAAAAAGAAAAAAAGAAAGAAAGACGAATGCAGTGATATATTACACTCCATCTTAAAGTAATTGTCTGTTATTTGGTCATCAAAGCCGAGATTTGCCGAGAATGCGAGAAAGACATTTGATACTTCGTCTTGGCTATATTATGATAGCATGTTTTAGTTGATGTTGTAGGATTTCATACTGTACAGATTTCCGATCCAAGTAAACATTACATCCACATGAAAATCTGGTCAAATGGGAAGAAGTACGTTACAGTGTGTTTATCAAGTCTTTTTTCTAAGGATAAAACTTGCCTGTGTTTAAGGATTGTAGTGTCGATAATGTTTTTGTTAGTTTAACCTTGTGTGTAACAAGCTGTTCCCAAGATGATGATATCGATGATTGTGATGGGAATGAAGTGGTATGATGGTAGCGATTTGTGGTTTTACGGAAGAAGTGATGGCAATGTATATAGAAGATCCCGTGTACAAAGAATTTGACTGCTAATTCTTATCGATGATAGAAATGCGACTATTTTCCTTATTTACATCTCGAAAATAAAAAAAGAATAAAATAAAAGGTTCAGGCTCTCACGACAGAAACAGTAATCACAATCTACTTAAGTGATTTGGCCAGTTCTATAGGAACAATGAGCAGAGTTTCACGCCTTTTCGGTTGGAGGCATAAGGTGTTGTTTGCTTCATATTTAGATTCATGATAGTACACAATTTAATATTTCGATAAAAACTTTCAAACAACAAAATAGACATTTCTCTTTGTTTGGCGTGACAGCATGTGTAGGTCTACTGAAACTGACCACAAAAACACACAAACAAACAAACAAACAAACAAACAAACAAACAAAACATTACAACGTCTGTTGCCACTTGCACATGGCTTTCCCTGCCGGTGGATTTCGAGTTGATACATGCATCACCGCGTGTTGCAATATCATTGAGTTATCGTGGTCAAATTATATCATTCCGCATCCGTATCTTCTTTCCTTTAACAGGTGCGAATTATTCTGCAGTGGCTTAAATAATTTGCTGAGAAGAAATGCACCCGGCAGATAAGGTCTTAACTTTCGTTGGTATATCGTAAGACCCTGGATGGTTGGATAATGTTTCAGAGTAACCACAAGCTTCTGGCATATAGCATCAAGTCACTGTTTGTCTACCTTGGTATAAAATCGCTATGGGCGCCATGGAATCCTATGTCTCACATGCACGATGCCGAACCTTTCAAATTCAAACGTTTGATAAGCTTCCTTATTCACAGTCTGTACACTTCCGTTTAGTCCTGCAACCATGCTAATTCATTTCATTAAGATATTGTATAGCTACATCAACAAATGAGATTATAGAGAGAAGAGATAACGCTGGTGGTTCAGAAATGCGAGGGACAGAAGGAAAATACTCAAAAATCAAATCGGGTCATCTCTGTAGTTGATCTGCCGTAAAAAACGTAAACTAAGAAACCAAAAATATTCATCATAATATGAAATAAAAATAATAGTAAAAGTTATAGAAGTCGTGATGATAATGATAATAGTAATAGTAATAATGAAAATAATGATAATGATAACAACAACAACAACAGTAATAATAATAATAATGATAATAATAATCAATATCATTATAAAACAAATAATAATACAAATTCATAAAATTCTTGTGTCGAGTTGATTTATTGCAACTGATTGACAATTTGCCCTACATCTGCGTTGAAATAGGCAGAGAATTAATTAGTGTTAATGTGTGTATGTTATACACACAGCAAAAAAGAAAGTAAACACTTTTTCAAGTTTATATTTCTTATAGAATATTTGGATAAGAGTTATGTATCATATACATGAAAGGTAATGTAATTGGCTATCAACATGGTGGGTCATTTAAAATGGAAACTTTACGCATGAGTGAACACCTTCGTTTTCCTCTTCCACGGCACAAGAGTAAAAATTGAAAAAAAATGAACAAGTTGTCATTCATGAGTAAGTGTTCTTCCAAGAAACAATAAGAACAAAAACAAAATCAACACAATAAAAACATGAATTAAGCTGCAAAAATAAACCTATGATATTTATGATATCTTTGAAGAGCAAACGATTAAAAGAGGCTAAAAATAATGGAAGAAAATGAAGAATCTTCTGTCAAACCCAAATTGAAATAAAATGAGAGAAGAAGCAATATAAAAAAAAATGGTATAAGAATTTGAATTGATTTTTCAAATTAGGAAAATTTTAAGTAATATTTGGTTCTTGAATTTGTCTCCAGAATTCTTAAATTACTAAATTAAAGGATTAAAAGAAAGATTATTCATTTAATCATCTTTGTTCCCTTACTCCCTATGTCATGTGAAATTTGAGTTGATATAAAATATTTTCTCCCTTAAGTTTCCCGCTTTGATTTTGTTCGAGGTTATCAAGAGATAAAGAGAAGGGAAACTTATATTTGCTATTTCATTCATGTGTTAAACTGGTCTTTTGTTATTATCCTTATCTTAAAGGGCATTTGTAAATGAAAAAGAACATGTTAATGTTTGCAATTTTTACTTTTGTACCTTGGAGGACAAAAACGAA